>NW_026871036.1:55000-63714 GCF_033118175.1 Dama dama | reverse complement strand
CCCCTTGGGCACTGCGTGGAGGAAGGGGGCTAGGGGTGGGGCGGGAGGCTGAGGGACAAACTCACCTTGTGTCAGGCCAAAGAAGTCTCTTCCTTTTCGTAACCCAGGAAACCCCACTCATGCATGTGAGGATCACAGACGTGCGTTGAAGCAGCCATCATCACTTGACATCTTCCTCCGTGGAAGGAGGTTTTCATTCCTGCCTGCCTTCAGAGAGACAGAGAAGGAGGGAGGGGCGGAGCGTTCCTCTGGCGCTGGCCGGTTCTTGGTTCTTAAGTTACTTGAGTCCAAAACACTCCACAAGACATGGAGGTTCATGTGAGGTGGGGTGGGGTGGGGTTGGCGGCCTGCTCTGGACCCCAGCAGTTCCCTCCTCTGACACTTCCCTGAAACCCATGAAAAGCTGAACTGGTGACTGTGTGTGTGAGTGCATGCATGTACGCGTGTACGTGAGAAACGGCGCGTGTGCGTGTGCATGGACCTGAGAGAGAAGTCCCGCCCCCCTCAAAAAAAAGGGGGGGGGGGAGAAAGGGGGAAACAACAACAATAACAACAACAACAACAAATCCAGAAGGAAAGAAGGAAGGAACGAGGGAAGGACCAAATAGGTTAGTTAGTACGGGCCTCCATGTCGTGGAAAGAGTTTCTGAGCACAGATCCTCCGTTCAGTGAAACACTTATCGTATCTCCTCTCAGGAGGCTGTGAGGTCGACAGACAGGTTCGGGAAAGCAGGCCTGGGGTGCAAGCAATCAGGTAATTTTTTTCCTCAGAGGCACTTGTAGGGAAAGCAAAGAAACACACCGGTTCATCCCTGGAGTGGATTCATTCGAAACCAGTCGGTGGAGGGGGAGTCAGTCAAGGAGATGTCTAGACGTCAGAGTTGGGTACTGGAGCGGGTTGCCATGTCCTTCTCCAGGAGACCTTCCTGGCCCGGGGATGGAACCCGGGTCTCCTGCATGAAGCAGGCAGACTCTTGACCGTGTGAGCCAGCGGGGAAGCTCTGTCAGAAATGTTCACCAAGTCCTCTACCTTCCATCCGCAGGGCTTCAGGCACAGGGCCTTTTGAGTTCTCCGTCAGCAGGGCAAGAGAACATGGGACATGTTTCCCCCCAGAGAGGGTTGCCCCCAGATATCGGAGGCCACTCGGAAAACTTCAGGACCCACTCCCCCTCTCGGGTGAAGAGCCACACGCAAAGAAAGGAACAAACACACGTAGCACGGGACTCTCCCATCCAGAAGTGTGTATCCCCCGCTTCACGGAAACATCCTCCGGGCCCCTAAGGAACGTGTGGAAAAAATTACTCTATCGCCAAGGAGATAAGAGCCCTCGCTGAGAGCTTCTGAAGTCTGGAAGGACCAGGTAGAGGGAAAAACAGAAACGATTGCATTCTGCTGATAGGGGTAGTGTATGAAGTGACCAAAGGGGCTGTCCCTCTTTCAAAATTCGCATTGTAAACATTGTGTCCTTTGGGTCCTCTGTTTTTGCTTTGTGTGTGGGAAGCAACAGATTGAACGGTAGGGTCCTTTTCTTATTTATTTTATTTTTATTTATTTACTTAGCCCGCCCGCCCATCCCTCCATCTTCTCTCTGTCTCTCTCGCTTTTCATTCAGGTTAGGGAATTAAAAAACAGAACAAAACAAAACAAAGCAAGCAAGCAAGCAAGCAAGCAAGCAAGCAAGCAAGCAAGCAAACAACAACAACAACAACAACAACAACAACAACAACCCGGTATTTCTGCAGGTCAGGAAGCAACAGTTAGAAGTAGACATGGAACACAACAGAGTGGTTCCAAAGAGGGAAAGGAGTCCATCAAGGCTGTTATGTGGTCACCTTGCTTATCCAGCTTACATGCTGAGTGAGTACACATCATGAGAAACGCTGGGTGGGATGAAGCACAAGCTGGAATCGAGGTTGCCCGGAGAAGTACCAATCCCCTCAGATATGCAAATGACACCACCCTTATGGCAGAAATGAAGTATCGAGTGGGTTTACCAAGTCGTGTTCGTTTCAGGTTTTCAGATTCTTTTCCCTTAGAGGTTAATGCAAAGTCATAAGTCTACTCTCTTGGGCTGCATAGTGGGGTGCTTGTTTTGTGTGTGTGTGTGTGTGTGTGTGTGTGTGTGTGTGTGTGTGTGTGTTTTGTTTGTTTGTTTTTTTACTACCTGCCCTGTAAGCACTTTGATGGGTGCTTGTTGATTGTCTTGATGTACCGTTTATATGTGCACGTGTTCAACCGGACCTCCTAAGTTCACAGTCCTGCTCCTCCCTCCTCCACCCCCCCCACCCCGATCGATCCTCGCTTCGTCAAGAAGTCAGGCATCCCACCTTTAGCATCCTACTCCTTCCTCATTTCCTCCCACCCCATGGAAGAAGTCATTCCTCCAGTTTTTCCATCGGTTCTCTACACCTCGCCTGATGATGGCAGGTGACTGGAAGACTGACAGATGTGAAGAGTTTTGCAAGAGCCTTGGGTGAAGGCTCCTAGGATTGGCTCGGGGAAGTGGGTGGCGTGTCACTCACTAGAGACTGTGGAAGGTATGCCCCAAGTGGCAAACACCGTTGCTTTCAGTTGTTGTCGGTTTGCTCGTCTGCAGCGAGGGATGGAAGGAAGGCTTCCACCTTCCACGGAGAAAGCTATATACCTAGCGTACCAAGGAGGTTTGACCACCCCCTAGGTTACAGGCGTGACAGGTCAGAGTGTAGAAATCGTCATGTCAAGGGTGTATTAACAACAGGCAGGCTCATCTTAAAGGCACTCCTGTCCTGTGAAGGTGGAGGGAGGGGCGGGAGGGGCATAGGGACGATGAGGAAGGGAAGGAGAAAGCGAGGAACACGAACACGAACACACACACTGTGTGTGTGTGTGTGTGTGTGTGTGTGTGTGTGTGGTGTGGTGTGTCTGTGGCATGCGCAGGTGTTGCGTGTGTGGTGTGTGGGGGGGAGTGTGTTGTGTGTGCTGTGTGGGGGCATAGTGTGTGTGGGTATGTGTGGGGTGTGTGGGGTGTGCCTCTGGGTGGTGCGAGTGTGAGAGGGGGCGGGCAGAGAGACACAGCCAGGCAAAGAACAACACAGAGTGTGTGCATGGGTGTGTGTCTGGCTGTGTCCCTCTGCCCGCCCGCTCTCACACTCGCACCACCCGGAGGCACATCCCACGCATACCCACACACCCCGCGCTCCCCGCACCCACACTCACCCCGCACTCCCCGCCCCCACACCCCCCCACCACAATCCCCCCCACACCCGCGCCCCACACCACACACGCGAAGGACAACACAGAGTGTGTGTGTGTGGGGGGGGGGGGGAGAGCAGGGGGTGTGGGGATGCGTGTGGTGTGTGCCTCAGGGTGGTGTGAGTGTGAGAGAGGGCGGGCAGAGAGACACAGCCAGGCAGAGGACAACACAGCGTGTGTGTGGTGTGGTGTGTCTGTGTGGCGTGCGCAGGTGTTGTGTGTGTGGTGTGTGTGGGGTGTGCCTGTCAGTGGTGCGAATTTGAGAGGGGGTGGGCAGAGACACAGCCAGGCAAAGGACAACCCAGAGTGTGTGTGTGTGTGTGTGTGTGTGTGTGTGTGTGTGTGTGTGTATCTGCCCACGGCACCTCACACCTGCACCAGGAACATCCCACACACCCCACGCATACCCCCACACACCACACACTGCCCGCCCCCCCCACCCCCCGCAGGCCCACCCCCACACAGAAAGGACAACACAGTCAGAGGGAGTGAGTGAGTGACTGAGTGAGTGGGTGGTGTGAGGCCGGTGTGTGTGGTGTGTGGGGGCAGGGTGTGTGTGTGGTGTGTGCGGGTACGCGTGTGGTGTCTGTGGGTATACGTGGGGTGTGTCTGTGGTGTGCACAGGTGTGTTGCGTGTGTGGGGACGTGTGGTGTGTGCGTGTGCTGGGTACGGGTGCCACGTGGGGCCGCCGTGTGTGTGTGCAGCGTGGGTGTGTGGGGTGCGCCTGTGGGTGCAGGCGGGCAGAGACATGGCACGCAGACTCTAGACCATGTGAGCCAGCGGGGAAGCTCTGTCAGAAATGTTCACCAAGTCCTCTAGCTTCCATCCGCAGGGCTTCAGGCACAGGGCCTTTTGAGTTCTCCGTCAGCAGGGCAAGAGAACATGGGACATGTTTCCCCCCAGAGAGGGTTGCCCCCAGATATCGGAGGCCACTCGGAAAACTTCAGGACCCACCCACTCCCCCTCTCGGGTGAAGAGCCACACGCAAAGAAAGGAACAAACACACGTAGCACAGGACTCTCCCATCCAGAAGTGTGCATCCCCCGCTTCACGGAAACATCCTCCGGGCCCCTAAGGAACGTGTGGAAAAAATCACTCTATCGCCAAGGAGATAAGAGCCCTCGCTGAGAGCTTCTGAAGTCTGGAAGGACCAGGTAGAGGGAAAAACAGAAACGATTGCATTCTGCTGATAGGGGTAGTGTATGAAGTGACCAAAGGGGCTGTCCCTCTTTCAAAATTCACATTGTAAGCATTGCGTCCTTTGGGTCCTCTGTTTTTGCTTTGTGTGTGGGAAGCAACAGATTGAACGGTAGGGTCCTTTTCTTATTTATTTATTTAATATTTATTTATTTACTTACTTAGCCCACCCGCTCCCCCCCCCCCCGCCCGCTCCCCGTCCCCCTCCCCCCCGGCTCCCCGTCCCCCTCCCCCCCGGCTCCCCGTCCCCCTCCCCCTCCCCCTCCGTCTTCTCTCTGTCTCTCTTGCTGTTTCATTCAGGTTAGGGAATTAAAAAAACAAAACAAAACAAAACACAAACAAACAAAACCCCGGTATTTCTGCAGGTCAGAAGTAGACATGGAACACAACAGACTGGTTCCAAATAGGGAAAGGAGTCCATCAAGGCTGTATATGTTGTCACCCTGCTTATCCAGCTTACATGCTGAGTACACATCATGAGAAACGCTGGGTGGGATGAAGCACAAGCTGGAATCGAGGTTGCCCGGAGAAGTACCAATCCCCTCAGATATGCAAATGACACCACCCTTATGGCAGAAATGAAGTATCGAGTGGGTTTACAAAGTCGTGTTCGTTTCAGGTTTTCAGATTCTTTTCCCTTAGAGGTTAATGCAAAGTCATAAGTCTACACTCTCCTGGGCTGCATAGCGGGGCGCTCGTTTTTTGTGATTTTTTGTTTTGTTTGTTTTTTTTACTACCTGCCCTGTAAGCACTTTGATGGGTGCTTGTTGATTGTCTTGATGTACCGTTTATATGTGCAACGTGTTAACCGGACGTCCTAAGTTGACAGTCCTGCCCCTCTTCCCCCCCCCCCCCCCCCACCCCCGATCGATCCTCGCTTCGTCAAGAAGTCAGGCATCCCACCTTTAGCATCCTACTCCTTCCTCATTTCCTCTCACCCCATGGAAGAAGTCGTTCCTCCAGTTTTTCCATCGGTTCTCTACACCTCGCCTGATGATGGCGGGTGACTTGGAAGGACTGACAGATGTGAAGAATGTTTGCAAGAGCCTTGGGTGAAGGCTCCTAGGATTGGCTCGGGGAAGTGGGTGGCGTGTCACTCACTAGAGACTGTGGAAGGTATGCCCCAAGTGGCAAACACCGTTGCTTTCAGTTGTTGTCGGTTTGCTCGTCTGCAGCGAGGGACAGGTCAGACTGTAGAAATCATGTCAAGGGTGTATTAACACCAGGCAGACTCATCTAAAGGCACTCCTGTCCTGTGAAGGTGGAGGGAGGGGAGGGGCAGAGGGACGATGAGGAAGGGAAGGAGAAAGCAAACGAGGAACAGGAACACACACACACACACACACACACACACACACACACACACACAGTGGGTGTGGTGTGGTGTGGCGTGGCGTGGCGTGTCTGTGGCATGCGCAGGTGTTGCGTGTGTGGGGGCAGTGTGTTGTGTTGTGGGTGTGTGTGTGGTATGTGGGGGTGGGGTGTGTGTGGGTATGCGCGGGGTGTGTGGGGGTGTGCCTGAGGGTGGTGCGAGTGAGACAGGGTGGTGCGAGTGAGACGGGGCGGGCAGAGAGACACAGCCACACACACACACTCACGCACGCACCACTTGTGTTGTCCTTTGCCTGGCTGTGTCTCTGCCTCGCCACACACGCCCCACTCGCCTACGCCCTGGCCACACATCCCCGACCCACCACGGACAACACAGAGAGTGTGTGTGGGGGGGGGGGGTGGGGTGGGGGTGGGAGGGGGTTGGTGTGTGTGTGTGTGGGGGGGGGGCCAGGGTGTGTGGGGTATGCCTGTCGGTGTGTGCCTGAGGGTGCGAGAAGGGGCGGTCAGAGACACACCCAGGCAAAGGACAACCCAGTCAGAGGGTGTGTGTGTGTGTGTGTGTGTGTGTGTGTGTGTGTGTGTGTATCTGCCCACGGCCCCTCCCACCCGCACCAGTGACAGGCACACCCCAGACACCCCACGCGTATCTCCCACACACCCCACACTCTGCCCCTGCTGCTGCACAGAAAGGACAGCAGAGAGAGGTGGGGTGGGTGGTGTACGACGTGGGTGGTGTGGGGCCGCTGTGTGTGGGGGGCACGCGTGGGGTGTGTCTGTGGCGTGCACAGTGTGTTGCTTGTGTGGTGTGCGGGGGCGTGTGTGTGTTGTGTACAGGTGCCACGTGTGTGTGTGGGGTGCGCGGGGGCAGACACACACAGTCACGCAAAGGACAACACAGTCAGAGAGAGAGAGAGAGACAGACAGACAGACAGACACAGAGACGGGATCGGGGATGCGTGCCTTTGGGTGGTGCGGTCAGAGACAGAGACACAGAGTCAGGCCAAAAACAACCAACATGTATGGACATCCTCCTGAACATTTGGCTGGACTTGTGTTTTTCTGAGCTCATCACCTCCGTTGATCAAGACCACTCCCATGAAACGTGAGTCTGCCACCCTCCCCTCAAACACCATCCAGCCACTTGTCTTTGGCAGGCAGACCGGGGAGTGTGTTCCGAGTTGGCGGGCAGGCGGTTGGGTGTCACCAGGCGAGCTTCGATCCTTGCCGTTCTGGCTCTGAACCTGACCGGAGTGAGTGGATCCGGGTGATCTCTCGTGTCTTTGTTTGAAACTCTTGGCGGGAGAAGGGAGATTCGCCCGCCAGCCCGCCAGCCCGCCAGCCCGCCAGCCCGCCAGCCCGCCAGCCCGCCAGCCCGCCAGCCCGCCAGCCCGCCAGCCCGCCAGCCCGCCAGCCCGCCAGCCGCAAGTGACAAGGCCAATAAGGAGGAAAAGCCCATTCCACTTGAGTTCAAACACCTGCTCTCCCAATCAAGCAAGTTTCTAAAGTGAGACTTCCAACCCAGGCCACAAAGCCGAACTGGCTAGCCGTCCACCCTCCCCGTGACCTCTGGCCCAAGGTGCCCCTCCCACACAGCCTCCTTCCACAGCCCGAGGGCATTCAAGAGTTGGGGCGGGCGGCCCGCCGGACCGCCCCCCCGCCGGACCATCTAAAAGAGCGACCGACAGAGAGCTGTCGAGAGAGCCGGCCGCAGCACGGGAGCTCCGGGGGCGACCGGCGGGGACTCATTGCCAGACAGGGTCCGTCCTAGTGCGCATTTCTACGCTCAGTCACCGACGCGGACAGGAGAACGGGACGCGACAACACTTCTGCAGAACGTCCCTGGGCGAGGTACGACGACCGGACGGACGGGAGGAGAGCGGGCGGGAGGGAGAAAGATTCTTGACTCCCCACCCACGGGGCAGCGGAATGCTCTCCCATCCGAGGGGGACCGCAGGCCAATGTCAGGCGGCGCGAGCACCCGCGCCGAGAAATACCTCGCCGTCACCCCCGTCCCTGTCACCACCTTTCAGCATACCAGGAGAAACCCCTTTTGTGACCCCGACGACGGCTCTTTTGGGAAAAACAACATGCAGCAACAGGACAAACAAAAGACGAACACACCATGTATACACACACACACACACACACACACACACACACACACACACACACACACCCCTTCATATTGAAGGTACCGCTGTGTGTGTGTGTGTGTATGGTGTGTGCGGAACAAAAGACGCACACACCGTGCACGCGCGCGCACGCACGCACACACACACACACACACACTCCATGTTGAAAGTACCCCTCCGTATTATGGCAGTGAAACAAAAAGGAAAGGCACACACCCATCACCCACATAACCCACATAACCGCAATGAAAAAACTCCACGCATCTTAAAAAGAAAACGCAAACGCCAGAGAACGGGTCGTACCGGCGACTCCGCCCGCCCAGGTCAATTCGACCCGGGAACGCAAGGCCATACAGCAGCCCATTGGGACGAAGCCAAGCAAAGCCAGGCTAGCTGGTTGATCCGCCGCTCCCTCGGCCCGGAGGCCAAGTGGGCCCCGGGCGGCTGGTCGACCCGGAGCTCCGTCGGCCCAGCATCCAAGTGGGCCACGCCACACACGCCACCACCTCCGTTCTTGTCACTACCTTTCAACATACCAGGAGAAACCCCTTTTGTGACCCTGACGACGGCTGTTTTGAGAAAAGCACCGTACAGCAACAGGACAAACAAAAAAACGCACACACTATGTGCACGCGCGCGTACGTACACACACACACACACACACACACACACACACACACACACACACACACACACACACACACACACACACACACACACACCCTCCCCCTTCATGTTGAAAGTACCCCTCCGTATTATGGCAGTGAAACAAAAAGGAAAGGCACACACCCATCACCCACATAACCGCAATGAAAAAAAC
>NW_026871036.1:22500-42500 GCF_033118175.1 Dama dama | reverse complement strand
GGCGAGGGCGCCGCCCGGAGACCAGAAAACACCAGGACACAGCCGGGCCACCAGGGAAACCAGCGCGGGATCCCACCGCCACCCACACACGAGGGCGGTCCCACAACGCCTGGGACGCCGGCCGCTCCTGGCCATCCCTGGAGCGGGCCCCACACCCCAGCCCCGCCGCCAGGGCCGGCGTGCCGTCCACCCACCTTCCTCCATCCATCCATCCATCCTCAACAGATCCGTCTTCCGTCTAAGTCTGACCCCGAGGCTCAACATCCTGGGGACACACTCTCGAGCGAGGGCGGCCCAGACCGGGGGCCCACCACACCGCCACCGGCTGCGGCTCAGGGGCAAGGGCGGGCACGACAGGCTCCTCCTCACCACGGCTGCGGGGCTGGGGGAGCCGGGGCCGACCAGGCAGTCGCACCCCAACCCCCCCGCCTTCCCCCTGGGCTCACACCACGGGGCCGGCTGCGCGCACACAGCACACGCACGGCCCCCCACCCGCCGAACACCCGGCGGGGCCCGGCGGGACCCTCCCCCAACTCAGAGGGGGGAGGCGCGGGCCGCAGTAGGCAACAAAAGCAGCACACGGCCCCACCGCGGGGCCGGCGCACCCATCACACCCCTTCCCCACAGAGGGGAGGGGGGGGGTTTTCTGCCCACGTGCTCTGGCAGTCGCCACGGTGGCCACTGCACACTCGGGAGGGGCAGCAGCTGGGGGGTCCGGTACCCCAAGGCTCCCTCTCGGATCGCTAGAGAAGGCTTTCTCACCGAGGGTGCACCGTCCCTCACCCAATCGTCTCTCCTTCGGGCCCACGGAGGCACACCAGGAGCCGCCACTCAACTGGGCGGGAGGGGTCTGCGGCATAGGTAAGCGGGCCACCACACAGGAGCGTGTGCGCGGGTCAGGGCCCCCTGGCAAGGCCTCACCCGTCAGCCGCCACAACGAGGGGAGCGCACAATGCTTCTCTTACCGTCTCGACCCCCCCCCATGGGACACACGCACACCACCGTGGCGGGGACCCGAGGAGGACACAGGGTTAAGGGAAAACGACACCACCACTCGGCCTCAGGCACCTGAGGGACGACCTGGAGCACTCCAGGGGCACCACCGAGGGTCCAACGAGGCATGCTCACACACCCATGCGGGGGGCGCGCGGCATGGCAGCGGCACAGCCCTCCCCACCACAGGGAGGGCCGCTCGCAGGGAGCACGCCAGGAAGGCGAAGCAAGCGCATCTGCTGTGTCCAAAGCCCAACGGCCCCCACTAGGCACCCCAAGGCGGGGGACGGGAGACCGAAGGTCAGGGCCGGAGGCCACACCCCAACCCCTGCCTTCCTCACCCTGCCCGACGGGCAAGGGGGAAAGACAGGCGAGGGGCCCCGCGGACAGACCGAGAAGAGCGGACACGTTCACTGGGAACGCCCGTCCCTCGTCCGGCACGGCTTAGGCCCGGCCCGGGAGAGCACGACCACACCACATCAATCAGTTGAGTCAAGGTGGAGGGTGGGGGGGGGGGGGGAGAAGGCAGGGAGAAGGCACAGGCGAGGACAGTCACCAGAGGGGCCCGCTTTAAACCTCACCGGCAACCTCCCCCCCGTCCCTGCCCACAACCTCACACCTCAGGCGAGGGCGGCCAACGACCCCAGGAGGAGAACACCTGACACGTGGCACGGAGCCTACAGGGCTGGGGTCGTCCCAGCCACCACCGGGTGCCCGCAGCGGGGAGCGCAGGGCCAAAGACCCACACCGCCTTGCCCCACCGCCCTCGGGTCGCCCAGAGGCGGCACCACGAGCTGGGTCGGCCAGACAACACCACACAGGAGAGCTGGCGCACAGGCCCAGGCGGGCGGCTCCAGCAGCAAAGGCCGAACCAGGCGCCAGCTGGCGGCCCACAGGCCCAGAGCCCCGCGTGCATCCAGAGACCCAAAGTCCTCGGTGGCAGACACCAAAGGAGACCGTGTCAGCACTTACCTGGTGGCAAAAAATACCTATTTTGGGCGACAAAATGACAGCAGACGACAGCGGGGCCCATCTACAACTCGCAAGGAGGGACCCCGGAACCTTGACCCGGCCACCTGTCCCCAGCACTACCCCATGAACACCAGGCCTGGAGCTCTCGGGGGCCATCTGGTCGACTTGGGGGGGGGAGGGGGAGGGGAGGGGGCCGCGTGGTGGCAAAAGTCGGGGCGCGGACGCCAAGGGAGAGGGAGCTGGCCGGAGACTCCCTCCCCGCTTCGCCCACACGGGTAGGCGTACCGGTCCGTCCGAGTCTCCGAACGGGGATTTGACTTCGATGTGCATAAAGAAAAAAGAAGAAAGAACCGTCAGCGGGGCGCCTCCAACAAGACGAGCGGGCCCCGACCAGGGCCCACGCCCGGGGCCCAGACCGTCCTACACAGGGCACCCAGGACGGCTCGAGCCGGTCCCCACCCACCTCCTGACTGACCGGGATTCAGGGAGTTGGGGAGGGGTGAGAAAAAGTCGCGTCCGACGACCGAGACCCACGAGGGCACGCTGAAGGGTCGAGCGCGCCCTCCCCGGCCACCCGCGGAAGCAGGGCCCGGTCCATCCACGTCTCCGGACCTATCGGGACTTGGAGAAAAGAAAAGGCATGCGTGCCGGGAGACGCCTCAGGCGACCGGACCCCACCGGGGGACCGCACACGCGCCCGCGCCGGCCGTCCTCTCCGGGTCACCCCTCACGACTCCGGCGGGCGGGTCCCCACCTCCGGAGTGCGACGCGGAAAACACCTCGGTCAGAGAGAACCCGAGGGCCCGGACCCAGCCGCGCCCTCCGCCGACCTCCACGCCACAGTCCGGGCCGGTCCCCACCTCCGGAGCGGGGCCGAGGGCGAAGCAAACGCTCCTGAGGGCGACCCGGGAGGAGGCAGGACCGCCGAGTCCGAGTCCAGGCGCTCCGGGCAGGGAAGACCCTCTCCCTGCCCACCTCGGCGGTCCGGCCCAGGTAGGGCCCGGCCGGTCCGTCTCCACGGCCGGAGGGGCACGGGGAGATGCTGGTCGACCCGACCAGGCCGCCCCAGAGCCCGGATCTGGAGCGCCGCGACGGTCACCCTCCCCAGAAACCTAGAGAACCAATCTCCGGCGACAGCAGGACGTCCCTAGGCCTCGGTGTCACCGGGACTGTCACCGCCAGCATAGCCGGTCTCTGAGAGCACTGCCTCGGGCCCGGCGGCTGAGTCACAATCCTCCTGCAGGTCTCGCCGAAGCTCCGGAGGGGAGGGACAATATAAAAGCGGCCGCCAGGTGGCTCCTGACAACCGGCTCGACCGTCCCGAGGACGGGTCGCTGTCGCCGGCCGCCGAGGAGCCATCGCGCCGGCCGCCCAAACGCCCGAGCTCGGGCCGGAGCCTCCTCCGCCTCCGAGCCACGCGACGCGACGCGACCCCGGCCGCAGAGGAAGGGAGAGGAGCGGGGAACTATCTCCTCAGGAGGCTGCCCCGAAGGAGACGCGCTCCCCCGCCCACGTGATTCCAGGGTGGTGGGGGGACATTCCACGGAGACGCCGGCGGCGGGGGCTCGGGGGCCGAGAGAGGGGCACCAGTGACATCCCGGGCTCCCCCGGACCCCCTCCCCCCAAAAGAGGGAGTGAGAGAGAGAGGGAGGGAGGGAGGGAGGGAGGGACGGAGGGACGGAGGGACGGAGGGGAGGAGGGAGGGACCGACCGGCAAAGTGAAACCAGGCAAGCGCTGCTCGGAGAACAAAGCAGGACTTTCGAAAGCAGACACAGACACAGACACGCAAGCCCAGGAGCAAGAAAGGAAACGAAGGAGACACTCGGACCCCCAACAAGAGAAAACAAAACTCAACCTGGGTAGAGACCGTGACCAAGTCCAAAGACAACAAACACAAGCAAGCGCGGGTGGGTGGGGAAAGTGCACTTGAGGTCAGGAGAACGTGGATTTCAAGATCACTGGCCACAAACACCGGAAAGGCGGGCGGCCGGGCGGTCTGGGGTGGCAGGGCTGCGGGGGTGGGGTTGAGGGGCGTGGTGGGGAGGACCGAGTCAATAGGGATCCACTAAATAAGCCCCGGATTCCATGACAACAGCCAAGTCAATGAATGCATAACTTTTTGAAGTAGAACCGAAACCAAATGAAACAAAACCACCAGGCAGGAAAGGCAAGTCGTGGAACTGCTCTGGCAGCTTAAAAGTCAGAGGGAGGGAGGGAGGGAGGGAGGGAGGGAGGGAGGGGGAGAGAGAGAGGCAGAGAGAGAGAGAGAGACAGACAGAGAGAGAGACAGAGAGAGAGAGAGAAACGGAGAGGTAGAGAGAGAGAGAGAGAGAGCGCGCGCACATGTGCATATACGCATGTACATATGTATACGGACACATATTCGCATCTATATATACGTGCACACATGCGTATAAACAAGTACGTACGAAGGGCATGCATGCTCACGTACACGCATGTGTCTGTGCGTGCACGTATATGCCTAGGCATTTAAAGTGTGCATGTATGCTTGCGTGTATATACGTATGCACAGGCATCTATACACATACGTACACGGATATGCACGCGCATGAATACACATGCTCATATGTGCCTATACATAGATATACACACCTACATTGAAATAAACACGGGCGTGTAAACGCATATAGATGCACACGTGTGTGTGCGTGTGTGTGCGTGTGATGTATACGCACAGGTGTGTGTGTGTGTACGCATGTGCGGACACGTACGTGCATGCTTACATATGCACACATATCCGCCTGTGTATATGCACACGTGTGTGTACACGCGTATGCATACATATGTACGCATACCTAGACGTCTACATGTAGCGTATATACGTCCACACAGACGTACGGCTGTATATGTGTATACATATACACACATGTATGTGTAAGTGAACATACACGCATATACGTAGGTACAGTTGCAAGTGTGTGTATAGAGTGCATATACACAGATTGATGTGCATAGATGCACACACACGCGTATACGCATATGCATACGCGCGTATGTATACATACACGTACGTATTAGTCAGCGTACATGTGCCTATGTGCATACATACGCATGTGTCTGCGTAGATGTCTACGTGCGCGCGTGTGTGTATACATATAGGCGTCAGACAACTGAACCTCCAAAAGAGAAACAATCCCCGATGAGCGAAGTCGGCAGGAGGCCCGAACAGACACCTTCATTCAAAATAAAGGTAGAACAGACAGACACTCAGAAGCACAAGGTAGAAAACAAATCAATGGCGGGGCTGGGCTGGGCTGGGGCTGCTGGGGGTGGGGGCGGGCTCACGGAAGCACCCCGGGGCGTTTATCTGGACAACGATAACTTGGAGGGGAAAGGCCCAGGAGCTGGACTCGCAATCGCGACAGCAAGTTTGAAACATCAAAAGACAGTGGCTCCTGATCGATGGAATGCGTCTTTCCTGCAGCTGAGAAAAGTGTTGACGGACTCAGAGATATCAGAGCTCATCACCTGGCACCTCACAGAGAGAGAAACCCCATCACTAGGGAAACGAGTCCTGGGATCCCTCAGGACACTCCACCAAAGATTCCCCATCCGACCCAACCCGGCAACTCCACGGAGTGCCTACGGCGGGGACCAAGAAGATATGCGCGTGTGTATGTGTGGTATCGACACCTATACCTAGGTAGACATCCGTACAAACAGAATGATAGAACTCTCTGTCTGTGTGCCTACACCTGTATCTATTCAGGTGCGCGTGTGCGCACGCGCATGCACACACACACACACACACACACACACACACACACACACACACCACACCACACCCACCACACCCACCCACCCCCCCCCCACACACACACAAATGGGACTCAACCACCAGAAGGGAATAAAATCTCACAGTCTGCAGGAACTTGGAGAGATCTTTAGAAAGGCTATTATGCTAAATGAAGCACCTCAGATCAGTCGTTTCCATGCAGAATCTACCAAAGGATACACCGTGAACAGAACAGAACAAATCAGAAGCAGGCTCATAGATACCGTAAAGGAACACATGGGTGGTGGCCAGAGGAGGGAGGGGGTGACGCGGTGGCGTGGGTGGGTGGGGAGGGGGAGAGAATGAGTGAGTGCCACTGGTGACGGAGACAGACGAAGCGGTGCAGCCTTCCACGGATGAAATCAATGAGTCACCGGCACGTCATGACACCAAATGCCATCTGCCGTGACACCAAGTGGTGACGGACAGTCACTCACGAGATGTATCCTGGTGATCGCTGTGTCCTTCCTGCGCTACACTGAAACATCGTCTGTACACCTGAAAATTAATGGGGGAACAACAACAGCAACAAAAACAAAACAAGGAAAGAAGGAAGGGAGGGAGGGAGGAAGGGAGGAAGGAAGGCAGGCAAAAGAAAACGTTGTCAGTCAGTTAGACGTCAATTTGAGAAGAGTGGGACTGAGAGGGGTGGGGGAGAGAAACTAGGGTGAGGAGGAGGAGGAACAGGAGCAGGAGCAGGAGGAGGAGGAGGAAGAAAAGGACCAAGTGCCTTGAGGGGGAGAGGGAGATAAAGGATCCAAAGAGTGGACAGGACGGTCAGGTCAGTGCCATAGGGAAAGGAAACGAAGCCAAGGAACACATTCCCAACGGTGGTTTTCTTCAGTCCAAGATCAAGATGTGTATCAAGATGTGCTATCGCACAGTGTCCTTCCTCCAGCACAGAGAGACACACAGGCCTCACTTGGCGAGGCAGTTCAGGATAACCCTGAACGCTGAAGCTGAAAAAAGAAGCCGTCACGTTCATCCATGGCTGAAAAGTACCATGGTCCTACGACATGACATTCAAAAATCCTACCAAACCATTGAAAGACTCTCTCACTCACTCGCCATTAAAAATGTAGAGAACAGAAAAGGAGCGAAACGATGGTGGGTGGGTGGATGGATGGGTGGATGGATGGATTTCCATGATAGTCTGATTATGGAACACACTGACAGAAAAGCATCCGATTCACTTCTGTAAAGAATCTGTCTTGCCTTCCCGGCCTGGTGTCTTTCGTATGTCTGGATGATTCCCTCCCCCACCCCCACTCCCAGCTTTAAGGTCAGCCTCCAAAACGAAGCCCTGTGTGCTCTCAAGGTCCCGCCGGAACTCTCTCTTCGGAGCGCCCTTCTGAAGGGGGACGTTTTCACCCACGTCATCGCCCTGAGACCGCTTCAGCCTGTCCCTCCCCTCCCCCCACCGCCGCCTGCCTCCCTCCTGCTCCTCTTCCTCCTCCTCTTCCTCCTCCTCTGAACTCTTGGGCTTCTCCTCTCACTGGCCTCTCATCCCACACGGTGGCAGTGTCGGCCCAGGTATGCTCAGGTGTTTCCTAACCGCATCCAAGTGGACTTCCACTGTTTCTCGGCTGCGTCGTTCTGGGACCATTTCTTCCTGGCCTTTTCCACGGGTGGGGGAGACCTGGACGGGCCGGGCCCAGGCGGGGCGGGGGTGGGGGTGAGGGAGCGTGCATGTGGGGGGAAGGGTGGGGGCAGAGAGGAGGAGGAGGAGGAGGCCGGGGGGGGGGGGGGGGGGAAGGGGGGGGAGGGGGGAACACAACTCCCCAGTGCCAGTGCGTGCCTATGGCCTGGAAAACAGATCACACGCCAGGCTAGCTCCGAAAAAGGGGATCGGTCATGAGACCGACCGGGCACGTGTGTTCTTTGCAGAGTCCCTGCAGATCGAACAGGCAGGGGCAAATTTTGGGCTTCCCACAGTTAGAACTGTTCAGCCATTGTAGAAACAGGCGTCGTCTGAAACACCGGGGTCAGGCTCTCGGCGCGATGTCCACAAGCCGTGGCCATTGAAATGTGTGCACACTGGAGCCGCCATGCAGAGGGAGATCTCATCCGGCTCCATGTGTTCTTCCAGTGAATAGGCCGGGATCTCAGGAAGAACAGACATCCAGAGAGTTGAGTGAATCTGACCGTCACGCTTTCAGAATTCAAGTGAACTAGAAAGGAGGTTCACTCACATGTGAGTTTGTCTTTCCATAGGCTGAATCCTCTCTTTGAGCAGATTAGGGTTCCGGGGGCAAAATGGAGCAGAGAGGACAGAGAGTTCCCTTAGGTCCCCTGCTCCTCCCGCAACGGCCTTAGGAACATCCTGCCCCAGAGGAGTGTGCCGGCCACAACCCACACGGAGACGTCAGTGTCAGTCATCCTCGTCCAGAGTCCCCCGTCTGCCCTCGCCTTCATGCCTGCCTGGCATTGTCCATTCTATAGGTTTGTATCGAACCTGCCCGGAGCCCAGTGGCATCTTCCCTGATCGGGGATCGATCGAAAACACCCCTGTCCCCTGCCTCATCGGCAGGTGGATTCTTAACCACTGGACCACCAGGCAGGGAAGTCCCTTCACAGCCTTCTAAAATCATCTACCCTGAAACATGAAATATTGTCATCCGAATCATTGGACCATCACGACTGAAATGAAGGAAAATATGTTCGTTAAAGAAAGCCTCAACTCCTCAGTGCTTGCCTTAGAACCACAAAGGCATCTCTCTCTCTCTCTCTCTCTCTGTCTCTCTCTGTCTCTCTCTGTCTCTCTCTCTCTCTGTCTCTCTGTCTCTCTCTGTCTCTCTCTCTGTCTCTCTCTCTCTCTCTCTCTCTCTCTCTCTCTCTCTCTCTCTCTCACACACACACACACGCTCCATAGTCCGAAGGAAACCAACTTCTGTGTTTATCCATCCCACTTGTTGTGTCTGTTGTGCCTTCGCTAGTCAAAGAAGCTGATCTAATGTGGAATCCGATGTCTTCTTCTCTAGGACACTTCGAGAAGGAGCAAGAGTGCCAGTTTGTGAGAACCGAAGGCCAAACCGGCGTGATGTAACCCGGCGATGTGTGTGGTCAGAGGCCCATCTAGATTCGCACTCCAGTTCACGGAGGGGAGCGGTGGGAACAGGAGTGTGGACCCTTCCCACTCCCCCAGTGAACATCTGTCCCGTGGAAGGGGTATAGGAACCTCATGACCTGACCCACGTGGTGAACAGTCGCCAAAGACAAAGAATTCCTACAGCCAGACGTTTGCAACCACGAACCCTGTCCCTCCATCACCTGACCTTTCAGAATGCTACGTGGAACCCTTTCAAGAAGCTTGGGGCAGAAAAAAAAAAAAAAAAAAAAGAAGCAGCAGCAGCAGCAGCTGGGGGCTTGGAGGTATGGACCCCTGAATTCTCCTCGCTCGGCCCTCCCTGCAAGAAAACGTTGTGTGCTTGCCTGCGCCCCACATGCCAACTTTTCGGGGGATCGGACCTCCCAGGGTGCCCCTGCACCAGGCACCCTGCCTGCGTGCGACATCCCAAGAGATCCTATGGAGAAACATCTCCGGCCACTCACATGACATCTGCATCGCTGGCAAGTGACCCTTCAGACCTCCACATAGATACGTGAGCACAAACGCTCCTTCACAATCTGGGACACCTCGTAGGCTGTGTGAGCTCCTCTGGTTCAGCACTCCCTCGACTTGGCTGTGGTTTTGGTTCTGTTCTGCTCTGTTCTGTGTTTGCTTTCTGACCCGCGTGATCTCTCTGGATAGGGCACCCCCAATCAAAGCGAAAATAAATCGAGTCTGTGTGAATACTATTCATGCATCAAGCGGGGATATCAACGACCTCTATGTGGATCCATAAAAATGGCCGTGTGGTGTTCAGGAGGATCATTCTGTGTTTTCTGGGTGCACTATTTGCTGTCCATTATTTCACGTGCCTTTTGGGCATGGCTGATGGAGACGGACACGAAGCAGCAGGGCGGCAATCTGGCATCTCGGCCTAGAGCGGTTTCCCAAGTGACATCTCAGAACAGGGGCTGAGAAGGCCATGGCCACCCCTCCACGGGGCCCCCTCGGTGGCCGGAGGGTGGGGGTGGGAGTGGGGCTGGCGTTGTGGAGACGAGACGGGGGGTGGGGGGGGTGGGGGGGTTGGTGGTGGTGGTGGTGGTGGTGGTGGTAGTGGTGGTGTAGAGCTGGGCTAGGGGTTGGGGGCGTGCGAGGCGAGGGGACCGGTCCAGGTCCCCCTGAGAAGTGAAAAGTGAAGGCAGGTTCTCTCCCACTGAGAACTTCCTTCCTTCACGCATGTGAGAGGAGCAAGTTTCTCTCCGATCCACGGCCCTGCATCGTTTTCGCCCTGTTCAAAAAAAAAAAAAATAAAACGGACAAAAACGTATTTGTTTATCTTGGCTTGTTTTCTGGCCCAGGCCAAAGACCTCTTTGAGAGTGTCCAAAGGATCTGACAGGATGGGAGGGTGCAGGTCAATCCATGTGTCAAGAAGAGATCCAGGGACTCTCTCACAGCTGTGACTCGGGCCTTTTTCAGAAACAGGCCAATTTTGATGACTCCCTGGACAAGGGAGTCACCCCAGAAGTTTCCTTGAGGGGACCGAGTTGCAGGAGTCGGGGGCATGGCCCCGCCGCCGCCGCCAGAGGGCCTCCTCAGCCCGGCAGGCCGGCCTGCAGGCAGGCAGGCAGGCAGGCAGGCAGGCAGGCAGGCAGGGGCTATTGTCTGTGGGCCCCACCCCCACCCTCCCCCTGCAGGGCCTCGTCAGATAGCTTCATTCAAATGCAGAAAGCTTTCCAGTCAAGTCAGAGCCTTTGACTTTGCCTCGAGCTTCTCTCTATTGAATGGTGATCCGCCCCACCCCCATTTCTCCATTTCTCCACCTTGAGGCTGCCCCTTGGGCACTGCGTGGAGGAAGGGGGCTAGGGGTGGGGCGGGAGGCTGAGGGACAAACTCACCTTGTGTCAGGCCAAAGAAGTCTCTTCCTTTTCGTAACCCAGGAAACCCCACTCATGCATGTGAGGATCACAGACGTGCGTTGAAGCAGCCATCATCACTTGACATCTTCCTCCGTGGAAGGAGGTTTTCATTCCTGCCTGCCTTCAGAGAGACAGAGAAGGAGGGAGGGGCGGAGCGTTCCTCTGGCGCTGGCCGGTTCTTGGTTCTTAAGTTACTTGAGTCCAAAACACTCCACAAGACATGGAGGTTCATGTGAGGTGGGGTGGGGTGGGGTTGGCGGCCTGCTCTGGACCCCAGCAGTTCCCTCCTCTGACACTTCCCTGAAACCCATGAAAAGCTGAACTGGTGACTGTGTGTGTGAGTGCATGCATGTACGCGTGTACGTGAGAAACGGCGCGTGTGCGTGTGCATGGACCTGAGAGAGAAGTCCCGCCCCCCTCAAAAAAAAGGGGGGGGGGGAGAAAGGGGGAAACAACAACAATAACAACAACAACAACAAATCCAGAAGGAAAGAAGGAAGGAACGAGGGAAGGACCAAATAGGTTAGTTAGTACGGGCCTCCATGTCGTGGAAAGAGTTTCTGAGCACAGATCCTCCGTTCAGTGAAACACTTATCGTATCTCCTCTCAGGAGGCTGTGAGGTCGACAGACAGGTTCGGGAAAGCAGGCCTGGGGTGCAAGCAATCAGGTAATTTTTTTCCTCAGAGGCACTTGTAGGGAAAGCAAAGAAACACACCGGTTCATCCCTGGAGTGGATTCATTCGAAACCAGTCGGTGGAGGGGGAGTCAGTCAAGGAGATGTCTAGACGTCAGAGTTGGGTACTGGAGCGGGTTGCCATGTCCTTCTCCAGGAGACCTTCCTGGCCCGGGGATGGAACCCGGGTCTCCTGCATGAAGCAGGCAGACTCTTGACCGTGTGAGCCAGCGGGGAAGCTCTGTCAGAAATGTTCACCAAGTCCTCTAGCTTCCATCCGCAGGGCTTCAGGCACAGGGCCTTTTGAGTTCTCCGTCAGCAGGGCAAGAGAACATGGGACATGTTTCCCCCCAGAGAGGGTTGCCCCCAGATATCGGAGGCCACTCGGAAAACTTCAGGACCCACTCCCCCTCTCGGGTGAAGAGCCACACGCAAAGAAAGGAACAAACACACGTAGCACGGGACTCTCCCATCCAGAAGTGTGTATCCCCCGCTTCACGGAAACATCCTCCGGGCCCCTAAGGAACGTGTGGAAAAAATTACTCTATCGCCAAGGAGATAAGAGCCCTCGCTGAGAGCTTCTGAAGTCTGGAAGGACCAGGTAGAGGGAAAAACAGAAACGATTGCATTCTGCTGATAGGGGTAGTGTATGAAGTGACCAAAGGGGCTGTCCCTCTTTCAAAATTCGCATTGTAAACATTGTGTCCTTTGGGTCCTCTGTTTTTGCTTTGTGTGTGGGAAGCAACAGATTGAACGGTAGGGTCCTTTTCTTATTTATTTTATTTTTATTTATTTACTTAGCCCGCCCGCCCATCCCTCCATCTTCTCTCTGTCTCTCTCGCTTTTCATTCAGGTTAGGGAATTAAAAAACAGAACAAAACAAAACAAAGCAAGCAAGCAAGCAAGCAAGCAAGCAAGCAAGCAAGCAAGCAAACAACAACAACAACAACAACAACAACAACAACAACCCGGTATTTCTGCAGGTCAGGAAGCAACAGTTAGAAGTAGACATGGAACACAACAGAGTGGTTCCAAAGAGGGAAAGGAGTCCATCAAGGCTGTTATGTGGTCACCTTGCTTATCCAGCTTACATGCTGAGTGAGTACACATCATGAGAAACGCTGGGTGGGATGAAGCACAAGCTGGAATCGAGGTTGCCCGGAGAAGTACCAATCCCCTCAGATATGCAAATGACACCACCCTTATGGCAGAAATGAAGTATCGAGTGGGTTTACCAAGTCGTGTTCGTTTCAGGTTTTCAGATTCTTTTCCCTTAGAGGTTAATGCAAAGTCATAAGTCTACTCTCTTGGGCTGCATAGTGGGGTGCTTGTTTTGTGTGTGTGTGTGTGTGTGTGTGTGTGTGTGTGTGTGTGTGTGTGTTTTGTTTGTTTGTTTTTTTACTACCTGCCCTGTAAGCACTTTGATGGGTGCTTGTTGATTGTCTTGATGTACCGTTTATATGTGCACGTGTTCAACCGGACCTCCTAAGTTCACAGTCCTGCTCCTCCCTCCTCCACCCCCCCCACCCCGATCGATCCTCGCTTCGTCAAGAAGTCAGGCATCCCACCTTTAGCATCCTACTCCTTCCTCATTTCCTCCCACCCCATGGAAGAAGTCATTCCTCCAGTTTTTCCATCGGTTCTCTACACCTCGCCTGATGATGGCAGGTGACTGGAAGACTGACAGATGTGAAGAGTTTTGCAAGAGCCTTGGGTGAAGGCTCCTAGGATTGGCTCGGGGAAGTGGGTGGCGTGTCACTCACTAGAGACTGTGGAAGGTATGCCCCAAGTGGCAAACACCGTTGCTTTCAGTTGTTGTCGGTTTGCTCGTCTGCAGCGAGGGATGGAAGGAAGGCTTCCACCTTCCACGGAGAAAGCTATATACCTAGCGTACCAAGGAGGTTTGACCACCCCCTAGGTTACAGGCGTGACAGGTCAGAGTGTAGAAATCGTCATGTCAAGGGTGTATTAACAACAGGCAGGCTCATCTTAAAGGCACTCCTGTCCTGTGAAGGTGGAGGGAGGGGCGGGAGGGGCATAGGGACGATGAGGAAGGGAAGGAGAAAGCGAGGAACACGAACACGAACACACACACTGTGTGTGTGTGTGTGTGTGTGTGTGTGTGTGTGTGGTGTGGTGTGTCTGTGGCATGCGCAGGTGTTGCGTGTGTGGTGTGTGGGGGGGAGTGTGTTGTGTGTGCTGTGTGGGGGCATAGTGTGTGTGGGTATGTGTGGGGTGTGTGGGGTGTGCCTCTGGGTGGTGCGAGTGTGAGAGGGGGCGGGCAGAGAGACACAGCCAGGCAAAGAACAACACAGAGTGTGTGCATGGGTGTGTGTCTGGCTGTGTCCCTCTGCCCGCCCGCTCTCACACTCGCACCACCCGGAGGCACATCCCACGCATACCCACACACCCCGCGCTCCCCGCACCCACACTCACCCCGCACTCCCCGCCCCCACACCCCCCCACCACAATCCCCCCCACACCCGCGCCCCACACCACACACGCGAAGGACAACACAGAGTGTGTGTGTGTGGGGGGGGGGGGGAGAGCAGGGGGTGTGGGGATGCGTGTGGTGTGTGCCTCAGGGTGGTGTGAGTGTGAGAGAGGGCGGGCAGAGAGACACAGCCAGGCAGAGGACAACACAGCGTGTGTGTGGTGTGGTGTGTCTGTGTGGCGTGCGCAGGTGTTGTGTGTGTGGTGTGTGTGGGGTGTGCCTGTCAGTGGTGCGAATTTGAGAGGGGGTGGGCAGAGACACAGCCAGGCAAAGGACAACCCAGAGTGTGTGTGTGTGTGTGTGTGTGTGTGTGTGTGTGTGTGTGTGTGTATCTGCCCACGGCACCTCACACCTGCACCAGGAACATCCCACACACCCCACGCATACCCCCACACACCACACACTGCCCGCCCCCCCCACCCCCCGCAGGCCCACCCCCACACAGAAAGGACAACACAGTCAGAGGGAGTGAGTGAGTGACTGAGTGAGTGGGTGGTGTGAGGCCGGTGTGTGTGGTGTGTGGGGGCAGGGTGTGTGTGTGGTGTGTGCGGGTACGCGTGTGGTGTCTGTGGGTATACGTGGGGTGTGTCTGTGGTGTGCACAGGTGTGTTGCGTGTGTGGGGACGTGTGGTGTGTGCGTGTGCTGGGTACGGGTGCCACGTGGGGCCGCCGTGTGTGTGTGCAGCGTGGGTGTGTGGGGTGCGCCTGTGGGTGCAGGCGGGCAGAGACATGGCACGCAGACTCTAGACCATGTGAGCCAGCGGGGAAGCTCTGTCAGAAATGTTCACCAAGTCCTCTAGCTTCCATCCGCAGGGCTTCAGGCACAGGGCCTTTTGAGTTCTCCGTCAGCAGGGCAAGAGAACATGGGACATGTTTCCCCCCAGAGAGGGTTGCCCCCAGATATCGGAGGCCACTCGGAAAACTTCAGGACCCACCCACTCCCCCTCTCGGGTGAAGAGCCACACGCAAAGAAAGGAACAAACACACGTAGCACAGGACTCTCCCATCCAGAAGTGTGCATCCCCCGCTTCACGGAAACATCCTCCGGGCCCCTAAGGAACGTGTGGAAAAAATCACTCTATCGCCAAGGAGATAAGAGCCCTCGCTGAGAGCTTCTGAAGTCTGGAAGGACCAGGTAGAGGGAAAAACAGAAACGATTGCATTCTGCTGATAGGGGTAGTGTATGAAGTGACCAAAGGGGCTGTCCCTCTTTCAAAATTCACATTGTAAGCATTGCGTCCTTTGGGTCCTCTGTTTTTGCTTTGTGTGTGGGAAGCAACAGATTGAACGGTAGGGTCCTTTTCTTATTTATTTATTTAATATTTATTTATTTACTTACTTAGCCCACCCGCTCCCCCCCCCCCCGCCCGCTCCCCGTCCCCCTCCCCCCCGGCTCCCCGTCCCCCTCCCCCCCGGCTCCCCGTCCCCCTCCCCCTCCCCCTCCGTCTTCTCTCTGTCTCTCTTGCTGTTTCATTCAGGTTAGGGAATTAAAAAAACAAAACAAAACAAAACACAAACAAACAAAACCCCGGTATTTCTGCAGGTCAGAAGTAGACATGGAACACAACAGACTGGTTCCAAATAGGGAAAGGAGTCCATCAAGGCTGTATATGTTGTCACCCTGCTTATCCAGCTTACATGCTGAGTACACATCATGAGAAACGCTGGGTGGGATGAAGCACAAGCTGGAATCGAGGTTGCCCGGAGAAGTACCAATCCCCTCAGATATGCAAATGACACCACCCTTATGGCAGAAATGAAGTATCGAGTGGGTTTACAAAGTCGTGTTCGTTTCAGGTTTTCAGATTCTTTTCCCTTAGAGGTTAATGCAAAGTCATAAGTCTACACTCTCCTGGGCTGCATAGCGGGGCGCTCGTTTTTTGTGATTTTTTGTTTTGTTTGTTTTTTTTACTACCTGCCCTGTAAGCACTTTGATGGGTGCTTGTTGATTGTCTTGATGTACCGTTTATATGTGCAACGTGTTAACCGGACGTCCTAAGTTGACAGTCCTGCCCCTCTTCCCCCCCCCCCCCCCCCACCCCCGATCGATCCTCGCTTCGTCAAGAAGTCAGGCATCCCACCTTTAGCATCCTACTCCTTCCTCATTTCCTCTCACCCCATGGAAGAAGTCGTTCCTCCAGTTTTTCCATCGGTTCTCTACACCTCGCCTGATGATGGCGGGTGACTTGGAAGGACTGACAGATGTGAAGAATGTTTGCAAGAGCCTTGGGTGAAGGCTCCTAGGATTGGCTCGGGGAAGTGGGTGGCGTGTCACTCACTAGAGACTGTGGAAGGTATGCCCCAAGTGGCAAACACCGTTGCTTTCAGTTGTTGTCGGTTTGCTCGTCTGCAGCGAGGGACAGGTCAGACTGTAGAAATCATGTCAAGGGTGTATTAACACCAGGCAGACTCATCTAAAGGCACTCCTGTCCTGTGAAGGTGGAGGGAGGGGAGGGGCAGAGGGACGATGAGGAAGGGAAGGAGAAAGCAAACGAGGAACAGGAACACACACACACACACACACACACACACACACACACACACACAGTGGGTGTGGTGTGGTGTGGCGTGGCGTGGCGTGTCTGTGGCATGCGCAGGTGTTGCGTGTGTGGGGGCAGTGTGTTGTGTTGTGGGTGTGTGTGTGGTATGTGGGGGTGGGGTGTGTGTGGGTATGCGCGGGGTGTGTGGGGGTGTGCCTGAGGGTGGTGCGAGTGAGACAGGGTGGTGCGAGTGAGACGGGGCGGGCAGAGAGACACAGCCACACACACACACTCACGCACGCACCACTTGTGTTGTCCTTTGCCTGGCTGTGTCTCTGCCTCGCCACACACGCCCCACTCGCCTACGCCCTGGCCACACATCCCCGACCCACCACGGACAACACAGAGAGTGTGTGTGGGGGGGGGGGGTGGGGTGGGGGTGGGAGGGGGTTGGTGTGTGTGTGTGTGGGGGGGGGGCCAGGGTGTGTGGGGTATGCCTGTCGGTGTGTGCCTGAGGGTGCGAGAAGGGGCGGTCAGAGACACACCCAGGCAAAGGACAACCCAGTCAGAGGGTGTGTGTGTGTGTGTGTGTGTGTGTGTGTGTGTGTGTGTGTATCTGCCCACGGCCCCTCCCACCCGCACCAGTGACAGGCACACCCCAGACACCCCACGCGTATCTCCCACACACCCCACACTCTGCCCCTGCTGCTGCACAGAAAGGACAGCAGAGAGAGGTGGGGTGGGTGGTGTACGACGTGGGTGGTGTGGGGCCGCTGTGTGTGGGGGGCACGCGTGGGGTGTGTCTGTGGCGTGCACAGTGTGTTGCTTGTGTGGTGTGCGGGGGCGTGTGTGTGTTGTGTACAGGTGCCACGTGTGTGTGTGGGGTGCGCGGGGGCAGACACACACAGTCACGCAAAGGACAACACAGTCAGAGAGAGAGAGAGAGACAGACAGACAGACAGACACAGAGACGGGATCGGGGATGCGTGCCTTTGGGTGGTGCGGTCAGAGACAGAGACACAGAGTCAGGCCAAAAACAACCAACATGTATGGACATCCTCCTGAACATTTGGCTGGACTTGTGTTTTTCTGAGCTCATCACCTCCGTTGATCAAGACCACTCCCATGAAACGTGAGTCTGCCACCCTCCCCTCAAACACCATCCAGCCACTTGTCTTTGGCAGGCAGACCGGGGAGTGTGTTCCGAGTTGGCGGGCAGGCGGTTGGGTGTCACCAGGCGAGCTTCGATCCTTGCCGTTCTGGCTCTGAACCTGACCGGAGTGAGTGGATCCGGGTGATCTCTCGTGTCTTTGTTTGAAACTCTTGGCGGGAGAAGGGAGATTCGCCCGCCAGCCCGCCAGCCCGCCAGCCCGCCAGCCCGCCAGCCCGCCAGCCCGCCAGCCCGCCAGCCCGCCAGCCCGCCAGCCCGCCAGCCCGCCAGCCCGCCAGCCCGCCAAGTGACAAGGCCAATAAGGAGGAAAAGCCCATTCCACTTGAGTTCAAACACCTGCTCTCCCAATCAAGCAAGTTTCTAAAGTGAGACTTCCAACCCAGGCCACAAAGCCGAACTGGCTAGCCGTCCACCCTCCCCGTGACCTCTGGCCCAAGGTGCCCCTCCCACACAGCCTCCTTCCACAGCCCGAGGGCATTCAAGAGTTGGGGCGGGCGGCCCGCCGGACCGCCCCCCCGCCGGACCATCTAAAAGAGCGACCGACAGAGAGCTGTCGAGAGAGCCGGCCGCAGCACGGGAGCTCCGGGGGCGACCGGCGGGGACTCATTGCCAGACAGGGTCCGTCCTAGTGCGCATTTCTACGCTCAGTCACCGACGCGGACAGGAGAACGGGACGCGACAACACTTCTGCAGAACGTCCCTGGGCGAGGTACGACGACCGGACGGACGGGAGGAGAGCGGGCGGGAGGGAGAAAGATTCTTGACTCCCCACCCACGGGGCAGCGGAATGCTCTCCCATCCGAGGGGGACCGCAGGCCAATGTCAGGCGGCGCGAGCACCCGCGCCGAGAAATACCTCGCCGTCACCCCCGTCCCTGTCACCACCTTTCAGCATACCAGGAGAAACCCCTTTTGTGACCCCGACGACGGCTCTTTTGGGAAAAACAACATGCAGCAACAGGACAAACAAAAGACGAACACACCATGTATACACACACACACACACACACACACACACACACACACACACACACACACCCTTCATATTGAAGGTACCGCTGTGTGTGTGTGTGTGTATGGTGTGTGCGGAACAAAAGACGCACACACCGTGCACGCGCGCGCACGCACGCACACACACACACACACACACTCCATGTTGAAAGTACCCCTCCGTATTATGGCAGTGAAACAAAAAGGAAAGGCACACACCCATCACCCACATAACCCACATAACCGCAATGAAAAAACTCCACGCATCTTAAAAAGAAAACGCAAACGCCAGAGAACGGGTCGTACCGGCGACTCCGCCCGCCCAGGTCAATTCGACCCGGGAACGCAAGGCCATACAGCAGCCCATTGGGACGAAGCCAAGCAAAGCCAGGCTAGCTGGTTGATCCGCCGCTCCCTCGGCCCGGAGGCCAAGTGGGCCCCGGGCGGCTGGTCGACCCGGAGCTCCGTCGGCCCAGCATCCAAGTGGGCCACGCCACACACGCCACCACCTCCGTTCTTGTCACTACCTTTCAACATACCAGGAGAAACCCCTTTTGTGACCCTGACGACGGCTGTTTTGAGAAAAGCACCGTACAGCAACAGGACAAACAAAAAAACGCACACACTATGTGCACGCGCGCGTACGTACACACACACACACACACACACACACACACACACACACACACACACACACACACACACACACACACACACACACACCCCTCCCCCTTCATGTTGAAAGTACCCCTCCGTATTATGGCAGTGAAACAAAAAGGAAAGGCACACACCCATCACCCACATAACCGCAATGAAAAAAACTCCACGCATCTTAAAAAGAAAACGCAAACGCCAGAGAACGGGTCTTACTGGCGACTCCGGGCGCCGAGGTCAATTCAGCCCGGGAAGGCAAGACCACACAACAGCCCATTGAGCCGAAGCCAAGCAAAGCCGGGCCAGCTGGTCGACCCGCCGCTCCCTCGACCCAGAGCCCAAGTGCGCCCCGGCCGGCTGGTCGACCCGCCGCTCCCTCGGCCCGCAGCCCAAGTGCGCCGCGGCCGGCTGGTCGACCCGCCGCTCCCTCGGCCCGCAGCCCAAGTGCGCCCCGGCCGGCTGGTCGACCCGCCGCTCCCTCGGCCCGCAGCCCAAGTGCGCCGCGGCCGGCTGGTCGACCCGCCGCTCCCTCGGCCCGCAGCCCAAGTGCGCCCCGGCCGGCTGGTCGACCCGCGGCTCCCTCGGCCCGCAGCCCAAGTGCGCCGCGGCCGGCTGGTCGACCCGCCGCTCCCTCGGCCCGCAGCCCAAGTGCGCCCCGGCCGGCTGGTCGACCCGCCGCTCCCTCGGCCCGCAGCCCAAGTGCGCCCCGGCCGGCTGGTCGACCCGCCGCTCCCTCGGCCCGCAGCCCAAGTGCGCCGCGGCCGGCTGGTCGACCCGCCGCTCCCTCGGCCCGCAGCCCAAGTGCGCCCC
>NW_026871036.1:0-10000 GCF_033118175.1 Dama dama | reverse complement strand
TTTTCTGCCCACGTGCTCTGGCAGTCGCCACGGTGGCCACTGCACACTCGGGAGGGGCAGCAGCTGGGGGGTCCGGTACCCCAAGGCTCCCTCTCGGATCGCTAGAGAAGGCTTTCTCACCGAGGGTGCACCGTCCCTCACCCAATCGTCTCTCCTTCGGGCCCACGGAGGCACACCAGGAGCCGCCACTCAACTGGGCGGGAGGGGTCTGCGGCATAGGTAAGCGGGCCACCACACAGGAGCGTGTGCGCGGGTCAGGGCCCCCTGGCAAGGCCTCACCCGTCAGCCGCCACAACGAGGGGAGCGCACAATGCTTCTCTTACCGTCTCGACCCCCCCCCATGGGACACACGCACACCACCGTGGCGGGGACCCGAGGAGGACACAGGGTTAAGGGAAAACGACACCACCACTCGGCCTCAGGCACCTGAGGGACGACCTGGAGCACTCCAGGGGCACCACCGAGGGTCCAACGAGGCATGCTCACACACCCATGCGGGGGGCGCGCGGCATGGCAGCGGCACAGCCCTCCCCACCACAGGGAGGGCCGCTCGCAGGGAGCACGCCAGGAAGGCGAAGCAAGCGCATCTGCTGTGTCCAAAGCCCAACGGCCCCCACTAGGCACCCCAAGGCGGGGGACGGGAGACCGAAGGTCAGGGCCGGAGGCCACACCCCAACCCCTGCCTTCCTCACCCTGCCCGACGGGCAAGGGGGAAAGACAGGCGAGGGGCCCCGCGGACAGACCGAGAAGAGCGGACACGTTCACTGGGAACGCCCGTCCCTCGTCCGGCACGGCTTAGGCCCGGCCCGGGAGAGCACGACCACACCACATCAATCAGTTGAGTCAAGGTGGAGGGTGGGGGGGGGGGGGGAGAAGGCAGGGAGAAGGCACAGGCGAGGACAGTCACCAGAGGGGCCCGCTTTAAACCTCACCGGCAACCTCCCCCCCGTCCCTGCCCACAACCTCACACCTCAGGCGAGGGCGGCCAACGACCCCAGGAGGAGAACACCTGACACGTGGCACGGAGCCTACAGGGCTGGGGTCGTCCCAGCCACCACCGGGTGCCCGCAGCGGGGAGCGCAGGGCCAAAGACCCACACCGCCTTGCCCCACCGCCCTCGGGTCGCCCAGAGGCGGCACCACGAGCTGGGTCGGCCAGACAACACCACACAGGAGAGCTGGCGCACAGGCCCAGGCGGGCGGCTCCAGCAGCAAAGGCCGAACCAGGCGCCAGCTGGCGGCCCACAGGCCCAGAGCCCCGCGTGCATCCAGAGACCCAAAGTCCTCGGTGGCAGACACCAAAGGAGACCGTGTCAGCACTTACCTGGTGGCAAAAAATACCTATTTTGGGCGACAAAATGACAGCAGACGACAGCGGGGCCCATCTACAACTCGCAAGGAGGGACCCCGGAACCTTGACCCGGCCACCTGTCCCCAGCACTACCCCATGAACACCAGGCCTGGAGCTCTCGGGGGCCATCTGGTCGACTTGGGGGGGGGAGGGGGAGGGGAGGGGGCCGCGTGGTGGCAAAAGTCGGGGCGCGGACGCCAAGGGAGAGGGAGCTGGCCGGAGACTCCCTCCCCGCTTCGCCCACACGGGTAGGCGTACCGGTCCGTCCGAGTCTCCGAACGGGGATTTGACTTCGATGTGCATAAAGAAAAAAGAAGAAAGAACCGTCAGCGGGGCGCCTCCAACAAGACGAGCGGGCCCCGACCAGGGCCCACGCCCGGGGCCCAGACCGTCCTACACAGGGCACCCAGGACGGCTCGAGCCGGTCCCCACCCACCTCCTGACTGACCGGGATTCAGGGAGTTGGGGAGGGGTGAGAAAAAGTCGCGTCCGACGACCGAGACCCACGAGGGCACGCTGAAGGGTCGAGCGCGCCCTCCCCGGCCACCCGCGGAAGCAGGGCCCGGTCCATCCACGTCTCCGGACCTATCGGGACTTGGAGAAAAGAAAAGGCATGCGTGCCGGGAGACGCCTCAGGCGACCGGACCCCACCGGGGGACCGCACACGCGCCCGCGCCGGCCGTCCTCTCCGGGTCACCCCTCACGACTCCGGCGGGCGGGTCCCCACCTCCGGAGTGCGACGCGGAAAACACCTCGGTCAGAGAGAACCCGAGGGCCCGGACCCAGCCGCGCCCTCCGCCGACCTCCACGCCACAGTCCGGGCCGGTCCCCACCTCCGGAGCGGGGCCGAGGGCGAAGCAAACGCTCCTGAGGGCGACCCGGGAGGAGGCAGGACCGCCGAGTCCGAGTCCAGGCGCTCCGGGCAGGGAAGACCCTCTCCCTGCCCACCTCGGCGGTCCGGCCCAGGTAGGGCCCGGCCGGTCCGTCTCCACGGCCGGAGGGGCACGGGGAGATGCTGGTCGACCCGACCAGGCCGCCCCAGAGCCCGGATCTGGAGCGCCGCGACGGTCACCCTCCCCAGAAACCTAGAGAACCAATCTCCGGCGACAGCAGGACGTCCCTAGGCCTCGGTGTCACCGGGACTGTCACCGCCAGCATAGCCGGTCTCTGAGAGCACTGCCTCGGGCCCGGCGGCTGAGTCACAATCCTCCTGCAGGTCTCGCCGAAGCTCCGGAGGGGAGGGACAATATAAAAGCGGCCGCCAGGTGGCTCCTGACAACCGGCTCGACCGTCCCGAGGACGGGTCGCTGTCGCCGGCCGCCGAGGAGCCATCGCGCCGGCCGCCCAAACGCCCGAGCTCGGGCCGGAGCCTCCTCCGCCTCCGAGCCACGCGACGCGACGCGACCCCGGCCGCAGAGGAAGGGAGAGGAGCGGGGAACTATCTCCTCAGGAGGCTGCCCCGAAGGAGACGCGCTCCCCCGCCCACGTGATTCCAGGGTGGTGGGGGGACATTCCACGGAGACGCCGGCGGCGGGGGCTCGGGGGCCGAGAGAGGGGCACCAGTGACATCCCGGGCTCCCCCGGACCCCCTCCCCCCAAAAGAGGGAGTGAGAGAGAGAGGGAGGGAGGGAGGGAGGGAGGGACGGAGGGACGGAGGGACGGAGGGGAGGAGGGAGGGACCGACCGGCAAAGTGAAACCAGGCAAGCGCTGCTCGGAGAACAAAGCAGGACTTTCGAAAGCAGACACAGACACAGACACGCAAGCCCAGGAGCAAGAAAGGAAACGAAGGAGACACTCGGACCCCCAACAAGAGAAAACAAAACTCAACCTGGGTAGAGACCGTGACCAAGTCCAAAGACAACAAACACAAGCAAGCGCGGGTGGGTGGGGAAAGTGCACTTGAGGTCAGGAGAACGTGGATTTCAAGATCACTGGCCACAAACACCGGAAAGGCGGGCGGCCGGGCGGTCTGGGGTGGCAGGGCTGCGGGGGTGGGGTTGAGGGGCGTGGTGGGGAGGACCGAGTCAATAGGGATCCACTAAATAAGCCCCGGATTCCATGACAACAGCCAAGTCAATGAATGCATAACTTTTTGAAGTAGAACCGAAACCAAATGAAACAAAACCACCAGGCAGGAAAGGCAAGTCGTGGAACTGCTCTGGCAGCTTAAAAGTCAGAGGGAGGGAGGGAGGGAGGGAGGGAGGGAGGGAGGGGGAGAGAGAGAGGCAGAGAGAGAGAGAGAGACAGACAGAGAGAGAGACAGAGAGAGAGAGAGAAACGGAGAGGTAGAGAGAGAGAGAGAGAGAGCGCGCGCACATGTGCATATACGCATGTACATATGTATACGGACACATATTCGCATCTATATATACGTGCACACATGCGTATAAACAAGTACGTACGAAGGGCATGCATGCTCACGTACACGCATGTGTCTGTGCGTGCACGTATATGCCTAGGCATTTAAAGTGTGCATGTATGCTTGCGTGTATATACGTATGCACAGGCATCTATACACATACGTACACGGATATGCACGCGCATGAATACACATGCTCATATGTGCCTATACATAGATATACACACCTACATTGAAATAAACACGGGCGTGTAAACGCATATAGATGCACACGTGTGTGTGCGTGTGTGTGCGTGTGATGTATACGCACAGGTGTGTGTGTGTGTACGCATGTGCGGACACGTACGTGCATGCTTACATATGCACACATATCCGCCTGTGTATATGCACACGTGTGTGTACACGCGTATGCATACATATGTACGCATACCTAGACGTCTACATGTAGCGTATATACGTCCACACAGACGTACGGCTGTATATGTGTATACATATACACACATGTATGTGTAAGTGAACATACACGCATATACGTAGGTACAGTTGCAAGTGTGTGTATAGAGTGCATATACACAGATTGATGTGCATAGATGCACACACACGCGTATACGCATATGCATACGCGCGTATGTATACATACACGTACGTATTAGTCAGCGTACATGTGCCTATGTGCATACATACGCATGTGTCTGCGTAGATGTCTACGTGCGCGCGTGTGTGTATACATATAGGCGTCAGACAACTGAACCTCCAAAAGAGAAACAATCCCCGATGAGCGAAGTCGGCAGGAGGCCCGAACAGACACCTTCATTCAAAATAAAGGTAGAACAGACAGACACTCAGAAGCACAAGGTAGAAAACAAATCAATGGCGGGGCTGGGCTGGGCTGGGGCTGCTGGGGGTGGGGGCGGGCTCACGGAAGCACCCCGGGGCGTTTATCTGGACAACGATAACTTGGAGGGGAAAGGCCCAGGAGCTGGACTCGCAATCGCGACAGCAAGTTTGAAACATCAAAAGACAGTGGCTCCTGATCGATGGAATGCGTCTTTCCTGCAGCTGAGAAAAGTGTTGACGGACTCAGAGATATCAGAGCTCATCACCTGGCACCTCACAGAGAGAGAAACCCCATCACTAGGGAAACGAGTCCTGGGATCCCTCAGGACACTCCACCAAAGATTCCCCATCCGACCCAACCCGGCAACTCCACGGAGTGCCTACGGCGGGGACCAAGAAGATATGCGCGTGTGTATGTGTGGTATCGACACCTATACCTAGGTAGACATCCGTACAAACAGAATGATAGAACTCTCTGTCTGTGTGCCTACACCTGTATCTATTCAGGTGCGCGTGTGCGCACGCGCATGCACACACACACACACACACACACACACACACACACACACACACCACACCACACCCACCACACCCACCCACCCCCCCCCCACACACACACAAATGGGACTCAACCACCAGAAGGGAATAAAATCTCACAGTCTGCAGGAACTTGGAGAGATCTTTAGAAAGGCTATTATGCTAAATGAAGCACCTCAGATCAGTCGTTTCCATGCAGAATCTACCAAAGGATACACCGTGAACAGAACAGAACAAATCAGAAGCAGGCTCATAGATACCGTAAAGGAACACATGGGTGGTGGCCAGAGGAGGGAGGGGGTGACGCGGTGGCGTGGGTGGGTGGGGAGGGGGAGAGAATGAGTGAGTGCCACTGGTGACGGAGACAGACGAAGCGGTGCAGCCTTCCACGGATGAAATCAATGAGTCACCGGCACGTCATGACACCAAATGCCATCTGCCGTGACACCAAGTGGTGACGGACAGTCACTCACGAGATGTATCCTGGTGATCGCTGTGTCCTTCCTGCGCTACACTGAAACATCGTCTGTACACCTGAAAATTAATGGGGGAACAACAACAGCAACAAAAACAAAACAAGGAAAGAAGGAAGGGAGGGAGGGAGGAAGGGAGGAAGGAAGGCAGGCAAAAGAAAACGTTGTCAGTCAGTTAGACGTCAATTTGAGAAGAGTGGGACTGAGAGGGGTGGGGGAGAGAAACTAGGGTGAGGAGGAGGAGGAACAGGAGCAGGAGCAGGAGGAGGAGGAGGAAGAAAAGGACCAAGTGCCTTGAGGGGGAGAGGGAGATAAAGGATCCAAAGAGTGGACAGGACGGTCAGGTCAGTGCCATAGGGAAAGGAAACGAAGCCAAGGAACACATTCCCAACGGTGGTTTTCTTCAGTCCAAGATCAAGATGTGTATCAAGATGTGCTATCGCACAGTGTCCTTCCTCCAGCACAGAGAGACACACAGGCCTCACTTGGCGAGGCAGTTCAGGATAACCCTGAACGCTGAAGCTGAAAAAAGAAGCCGTCACGTTCATCCATGGCTGAAAAGTACCATGGTCCTACGACATGACATTCAAAAATCCTACCAAACCATTGAAAGACTCTCTCACTCACTCGCCATTAAAAATGTAGAGAACAGAAAAGGAGCGAAACGATGGTGGGTGGGTGGATGGATGGGTGGATGGATGGATTTCCATGATAGTCTGATTATGGAACACACTGACAGAAAAGCATCCGATTCACTTCTGTAAAGAATCTGTCTTGCCTTCCCGGCCTGGTGTCTTTCGTATGTCTGGATGATTCCCTCCCCCACCCCCACTCCCAGCTTTAAGGTCAGCCTCCAAAACGAAGCCCTGTGTGCTCTCAAGGTCCCGCCGGAACTCTCTCTTCGGAGCGCCCTTCTGAAGGGGGACGTTTTCACCCACGTCATCGCCCTGAGACCGCTTCAGCCTGTCCCTCCCCTCCCCCCACCGCCGCCTGCCTCCCTCCTGCTCCTCTTCCTCCTCCTCTTCCTCCTCCTCTGAACTCTTGGGCTTCTCCTCTCACTGGCCTCTCATCCCACACGGTGGCAGTGTCGGCCCAGGTATGCTCAGGTGTTTCCTAACCGCATCCAAGTGGACTTCCACTGTTTCTCGGCTGCGTCGTTCTGGGACCATTTCTTCCTGGCCTTTTCCACGGGTGGGGGAGACCTGGACGGGCCGGGCCCAGGCGGGGCGGGGGTGGGGGTGAGGGAGCGTGCATGTGGGGGGAAGGGTGGGGGCAGAGAGGAGGAGGAGGAGGAGGCCGGGGGGGGGGGGGGGGGGAAGGGGGGGGAGGGGGGAACACAACTCCCCAGTGCCAGTGCGTGCCTATGGCCTGGAAAACAGATCACACGCCAGGCTAGCTCCGAAAAAGGGGATCGGTCATGAGACCGACCGGGCACGTGTGTTCTTTGCAGAGTCCCTGCAGATCGAACAGGCAGGGGCAAATTTTGGGCTTCCCACAGTTAGAACTGTTCAGCCATTGTAGAAACAGGCGTCGTCTGAAACACCGGGGTCAGGCTCTCGGCGCGATGTCCACAAGCCGTGGCCATTGAAATGTGTGCACACTGGAGCCGCCATGCAGAGGGAGATCTCATCCGGCTCCATGTGTTCTTCCAGTGAATAGGCCGGGATCTCAGGAAGAACAGACATCCAGAGAGTTGAGTGAATCTGACCGTCACGCTTTCAGAATTCAAGTGAACTAGAAAGGAGGTTCACTCACATGTGAGTTTGTCTTTCCATAGGCTGAATCCTCTCTTTGAGCAGATTAGGGTTCCGGGGGCAAAATGGAGCAGAGAGGACAGAGAGTTCCCTTAGGTCCCCTGCTCCTCCCGCAACGGCCTTAGGAACATCCTGCCCCAGAGGAGTGTGCCGGCCACAACCCACACGGAGACGTCAGTGTCAGTCATCCTCGTCCAGAGTCCCCCGTCTGCCCTCGCCTTCATGCCTGCCTGGCATTGTCCATTCTATAGGTTTGTATCGAACCTGCCCGGAGCCCAGTGGCATCTTCCCTGATCGGGGATCGATCGAAAACACCCCTGTCCCCTGCCTCATCGGCAGGTGGATTCTTAACCACTGGACCACCAGGCAGGGAAGTCCCTTCACAGCCTTCTAAAATCATCTACCCTGAAACATGAAATATTGTCATCCGAATCATTGGACCATCACGACTGAAATGAAGGAAAATATGTTCGTTAAAGAAAGCCTCAACTCCTCAGTGCTTGCCTTAGAACCACAAAGGCATCTCTCTCTCTCTCTCTCTCTCTGTCTCTCTCTGTCTCTCTCTGTCTCTCTCTCTCTCTGTCTCTCTGTCTCTCTCTGTCTCTCTCTCTGTCTCTCTCTCTCTCTCTCTCTCTCTCTCTCTCTCTCTCTCTCTCTCACACACACACACACGCTCCATAGTCCGAAGGAAACCAACTTCTGTGTTTATCCATCCCACTTGTTGTGTCTGTTGTGCCTTCGCTAGTCAAAGAAGCTGATCTAATGTGGAATCCGATGTCTTCTTCTCTAGGACACTTCGAGAAGGAGCAAGAGTGCCAGTTTGTGAGAACCGAAGGCCAAACCGGCGTGATGTAACCCGGCGATGTGTGTGGTCAGAGGCCCATCTAGATTCGCACTCCAGTTCACGGAGGGGAGCGGTGGGAACAGGAGTGTGGACCCTTCCCACTCCCCCAGTGAACATCTGTCCCGTGGAAGGGGTATAGGAACCTCATGACCTGACCCACGTGGTGAACAGTCGCCAAAGACAAAGAATTCCTACAGCCAGACGTTTGCAACCACGAACCCTGTCCCTCCATCACCTGACCTTTCAGAATGCTACGTGGAACCCTTTCAAGAAGCTTGGGGCAGAAAAAAAAAAAAAAAAAAAAGAAGCAGCAGCAGCAGCAGCTGGGGGCTTGGAGGTATGGACCCCTGAATTCTCCTCGCTCGGCCCTCCCTGCAAGAAAACGTTGTGTGCTTGCCTGCGCCCCACATGCCAACTTTTCGGGGGATCGGACCTCCCAGGGTGCCCCTGCACCAGGCACCCTGCCTGCGTGCGACATCCCAAGAGATCCTATGGAGAAACATCTCCGGCCACTCACATGACATCTGCATCGCTGGCAAGTGACCCTTCAGACCTCCACATAGATACGTGAGCACAAACGCTCCTTCACAATCTGGGACACCTCGTAGGCTGTGTGAGCTCCTCTGGTTCAGCACTCCCTCGACTTGGCTGTGGTTTTGGTTCTGTTCTGCTCTGTTCTGTGTTTGCTTTCTGACCCGCGTGATCTCTCTGGATAGGGCACCCCCAATCAAAGCGAAAATAAATCGAGTCTGTGTGAATACTATTCATGCATCAAGCGGGGATATCAACGACCTCTATGTGGATCCATAAAAATGGCCGTGTGGTGTTCAGGAGGATCATTCTGTGTTTTCTGGGTGCACTATTTGCTGTCCATTATTTCACGTGCCTTTTGGGCATGGCTGATGGAGACGGACACGAAGCAGCAGGGCGGCAATCTGGCATCTCGGCCTAGAGCGGTTTCCCAAGTGACATCTCAGAACAGGGGCTGAGAAGGCCATGGCCACCCCTCCACGGGGCCCCCTCGGTGGCCGGAGGGTGGGGGTGGGAGTGGGGCTGGCGTTGTGGAGACGAGACGGGGGGTGGGGGGGGTGGGGGGGTTGGTGGTGGTGGTGGTGGTGGTGGTGGTAGTGGTGGTGTAGAGCTGGGCTAGGGGTTGGGGGCGTGCGAGGCGAGGGGACCGGTCCAGGTCCCCCTGAGAAGTGAAAAGTGAAGGCAGGTTCTCTCCCACTGAGAACTTCCTTCCTTCACGCATGTGAGAGGAGCAAGTTTCTCTCCGATCCACGGCCCTGCATCGTTTTCGCCCTGTTCAAAAAAAAAAAAAATAAAACGGACAAAAACGTATTTGTTTATCTTGGCTTGTTTTCTGGCCCAGGCCAAAGACCTCTTTGAGAGTGTCCAAAGGATCTGACAGGATGGGAGGGTGCAGGTCAATCCATGTGTCAAGAAGAGATCCAGGGACTCTCTCACAGCTGTGACTCGGGCCTTTTTCAGAAACAGGCCAATTTTGATGACTCCCTGGACAAGGGAGTCACCCCAGAAGTTTCCTTGAGGGGACCGAGTTGCAGGAGTCGGGGGCATGGCCCCGCCGCCGCCGCCAGAGGGCCTCCTCAGCCCGGCAGGCCGGCCTGCAGGCAGGCAGGCAGGCAGGCAGGCAGGCAGGCAGGCAGGGGCTATTGTCTGTGGGCCCCACCCCCACCCTCCCCCTGCAGGGCCTCGTCAGATAGCTTCATTCAAATGCAGAAAGCTTTCCAGTCAAGTCAGAGCCTTTGACTTTGCCTCGAGCTTCTCTCTATTGAATGGTGATCCGCCCCACCCCCATTTCTCCATTTCTCCACCTTGAGGCTG